>NC_132883.1:9141387-9158887 GCF_030463535.1 Salminus brasiliensis
CCTCTTGATGGCAACTGTGGTTCCCCACAGGGGATGCCATCATTGTTTTACAGACATATATACTCATTCTATAACTATTGTACTACAATCATGTTTGTAGTACATGTTGTACTGTTGTAGTACAATGTTTTATGTTCTATGTAGTTACTAAACATTAAAGGGCCCATATCCCATATGTTTGCAGTTTTGTAATAATTCATTTTAAATTACTGTTTTTAAAACCTGGTTTTATCCTTAAGACTTAAAAAAGCTCTTTTTAGGACTGATACATATAAATGACCTCAGTTCTGACAGGCTTTCCTGTATTGTCCTGTATAGTCCAGGCTGAAGCACTCCCTATAATTTTATCACAAATAGGAGGGGCTAAACTGTTGTGATTTATCACCAAAAGTTGAATTCAAAACGGGCTCAGTTTCTACATATGATTTATGTAGAATATGAGCAGCTGATATGAAATATTGTGAAATATAATAATTAAATAAAAAAGGAAAAAGATGTGGAAAACCACATCTTAACGTACCGTATTAAAAATTACCGTAATAAAATAGTAATGGCCTTTGAAACAATGAAGATATGAGCCACATTCTGTCATTATATCACATATTATGTCTCAGTGACCAACAGCAAACTCCCACACATCACCTCTGCTCTCGAACACGGAAGCGCTCCCACTATTCTGCTCTATTGTGCAAATACAAGCACTGGAAATTGCCAAGAGCAGTGACAGCAGCAGCAGCTGAGCGTGTCCAGCTAAATGTTAAACTGCAGTCTGCTATGCTAAATCCCATTTAGTCTGGCTGGCTGAATGTCCAGGCTTCTCTCTTTGCCTTTTCCAAGAGGAAAAGCCTTTCATGTCTGTCTGTCTGTCTGTCTGTTGTCCTGTTTGTCTATCTTCAGCACCATGTGATGGCCTTTCTGTAAACCTCCTGTCTGTCACTCTTTCTTCCATCTGTCTTTGTTTGTCTGTCTGCTTGTTTGTCTCTCCTACTATCGTTTCACTCTGATGATCTATCTGTCCCTCTATCTTCCTCCCTGTCTGTCCGCCTTTCTGTGCTCCATTTGTCCTGCAGCCTGCCTTGGGCTGGGCACTTAAAAAGTCATCATTCCACACACTGCGGTCCAGTTTGAAACCAGAATAGTATTATAAAGCAGGACCTTATGTGGATAATACTGTAGTTTTAGCTTACACTGTAGCTTGTGTGTGTTTACTGAAGGTCTAGCCTTGCCATTTAACTAAATAGATTTTTTAGCCATAGCTTTTCAAAGCAAATGTAAAAAGGTGTGGGTAGGTGCATTGCTGAAAAAAAGCTTGTCTAAGCTGGTCTTGGTGGTCTTTGACCGACACATCACACTACACACACACACAAGCTAATACCACTCACCAAAATACAAATGATCAGTGTGTGTTTCCGCACACCCATCTACATACACACCCAACAGACACAGCAATAGAGCTTCTAACTGATATGCTGTATATTCTAACACACACACCTGCATCTACACTACATGGACAAAAGTTTTGGGACACTTGCTCATTCATTGTTTTTTTTACCCTTTTTTTGTTGGAGGAAACTGTCTCTACTGTCATTCTATGAGATTTTGGAGCTTTAATGTGACAATTTGATTGCATTCAGTGACAACAGTGCTAGTGAGGTCAGGATGTTGGATGATCACCACACCACGTCATCTCCTCATGGACCCAACTAATCCCAAATGTATTGGATGGAGCACCATCATCAAGCTGGTTGATCACATTGCTCAAGCTGATCATGCCGGTTAAGCCTTTTGAGTTTAACATTAGCGGGTCTACCAGCATGACCAACCTAAACGAGCTAGTCAATCAGTATGGCCGGTATGACCAAGGTGGTTGACCAGCATGACAAGCATAATCAAACTAGTTGACCAGCATCACCAACCTAAATGCAGTGGTCCACCACTACAACCAACTTGGCTGGTTGACTGCATGTGGGGTTAGTTATAAATCATGCTAATTAGTTTTTGACTGCTCCGTTAAGAGTGTTTTCTTTG
The DNA here is from genome assembly GCF_030463535.1 of Salminus brasiliensis. NCBI lineage: Eukaryota > Metazoa > Chordata > Actinopteri > Characiformes > Bryconidae > Salminus > Salminus brasiliensis. Next base: position 9,143,416 of record NC_132883.1, read on the forward strand.
CATTTGTAATATTCAGATTTTTGAGATTTTGTTTTTTTGAGAAAGGGCAATATAATTATCGCTTTTCCATTCAATGTAAACTTTATTCCCAATATAAAACAGTTTCTTTAATCATAACATATTTTCTTTTGTAAAAAATAACAAGCCATTCTGTCCATTTTTCTGACCGTGTTTTCTGCTGGTGTGTCTTTCTGCCCTCAGTCATGTTTTCCTGTGTGTGTCTATGTGATTTGGCTGTGTGTGAAAGGGGAATTCGGCGCTGTGTGAATTTGGGATTTTGGAGGATGTAGATCGGACCCTCAGGCTTCTCAACCTTGTGCCAAACGTTGGCTGAGTGTTGGCATTGAGCTGGTATAACACACGGTTAGCAAACCTCTGGCAACAGCTACTGTAAATAAATCAGACAAAGAAAAATGCACACACACACACACACACACACACACACATACACACACACATACACACACAATCCCCCTACAGTGAAAGTGTAAAATCTCGGCCGTGTTTTGCTTTTGAAAGCATTCTGAGCTTTAACCTCCAAACCCCGGCCCCTCCCCCTACACACTCTCATTGACCCTAACACACACCACACACAAAATCCAGCCTATGGGTCTGTGAGCCTCCTGCCAGCTGGTCCTGTAAAGCACAGAGACACACACACATACACACCACACACAGAAAAATTCAGCTTCAGGACAGACAGAGAGAAAAACACGGACAGACACATACTACACACACACAAGCCAAGACTACTTACTTTCACCCCGGGACAAAACACACATGATGTCAGTGTGTGTTTTCGCACACCCATCTACATACACACCCAACAGACACAGCAATACTGACTCTAAACGACATGCTGTATACAGTATACTAACTAGCAGTAGTCCAGCTTTTTACATGTCCATGATGCAACATGCACAGACACGCACACACACACATACTCACATCTACACTATATGGACAAAAGTATTGGGACACCTGCTCATTCATTGTTTCTTCCGAAATCAAAGGTCTTAAGCTTGCTTTTGTTGGAGTAACTGTCTGTACTGTCCAGGGAAGGATTTCTACTAGATTTTGAAGCATTGCTGTGAGGATTTGATTGCATTTAATGACAAGATCGTCAGTAAGGCCAGGATGTTGGATGATCACCACCCAACCTCATCTACCCAACTCATCCCAAAAGTATTGGATGACAGAGCATCATCATTCCAGAGAACACAGTTCCACTGCTCCACAGCTCAGTGCTGGGGGCTTCATACCCCTCCAGCCCATGCCTGGCATTAGGCATGGTGCCAAAGGTTCATGTTTATCTGCTTCAGAGAGTCCTATTGTATTGGCAGTACTTCTCTAAAGGAACTGGACAAGCTGAGTGTGCATGTGCACATGTGGGTAAGCAATGGCAAATAGTGTGCTTTCCTAAAAAGCACATACAACAGGAATGGGTTTTAGAAAGTCGGCAGCTCTTGTTAAAAACCTGCAGGAGGTGAGATGTTCTAAAAATATGCTGAAGAAACTATGAGACTGAATGTACTGTGTGTGTGTGTGTGTGTGTGTGTGTGTGAGAAAGAGAGAGAGAGAGAGAGAGAGAGAGAGAGGGAGTGGGGGAGGGAAAGCAGAGAGAGATCAGCCACAGGAAACTCCCAAAAATAATCCAATAAAATAATGCACCAAACTGAGAGCAGCACACACTCTCTGTATGGTGCGCTGGTGCGGAGTGTGTGGATTAGAAGCGAGTGACTCACAGCTTGAAGATCCATAGCAGAAGCACAAGCAGGAGCAGGAAAGGGGGAGTCTGGTGCATGTGCGAGTTAGCTTTCAGAAGCAGTGCTGTGTTAACAGCAGGCACAGCTACAGGCCCAGCTTACTAACAGAAGTCTAACATCTATTATCCATTATCCTTCTAAAGTCTAGAGGCCAAACACACTCTCTTCACCCTCACAGTCAATAGTCTTTGTGCTGCTGCGTGTTTAAGAAGTGGATTTTTTTTTATCAATTATTTCTCACTCGTCGTTCTATGAAACAAGCGGGGAGATTCTGTGGAAAGTGCAGATTTTCCATACTACATTACGTTTACAAGCAGAACAGAAGATACACTATGTGTCCTAATATTTATGGACACCTTATCTAATGAATGCATTCAGCTTCTTCAAGTTGCACCCATTGAGATGTGCAAATCCACACACCCACACACAGCTTGTCTACCTTCCTGTAGAGCTGTGGATCTGTGCTCTCTGGAATGATAGTTGGTGCTCCATCCAATACTTTTGAGAGGGTTTGGGAAGTTGGGGATGAGGTGGGATGATGATCATCCAACATTCTCATCACACTAGCGCTCTTGTCACTGTAGGCTTTAGTAAAAAAGCCTACCCAGGACAGTGGAGACAGTTACTCCAGCAAAAGCAGGATGAACTCTTTTTTAATACCCCTGATTCCAGAAGGGAAACAGTGAATGAGCAGGTGTCCCAATACTTATGTCCATTATAGTATATATGATTATCATAATCAATTGATTATAGACATGATGACGTTAGCTTTTAAAGATGTTCAGTGATGTCCAGTGAACTGCAAGCTAGCCACGATTGAACTATGTTAATCTAGGCTATTGTAAAGACATGAGACATGAGATTAGTAGTAATTAACAGCCATGTAACGAGCAGTGGTTAGCATGACGTGTTAGCTACCAGATACCAGCGCCTTGATAGGTATTAACAATAATGATGAACACCTATAATAATAATTATGATAATGAACACCTACAATGCTGAGCAGAAGTATGTGATTTGTAATACACAAGTAGTAAGTGCTCTGGAAAATGCTTAATTCATCCTAGTTACTGCTTCAAAAAGTAGTAATTAGCAGCCAGTCAATTTCCAACTACTGGATTTAATAAGAGTAATTGATTATGCTACTATCAATATTAATTACATAAATGCATTTGAACAGTACAGCAAAACAACAGCATTAACCTTAGACTCCCAGGGGTTAACAAGCAATGCAATCCTGAGGTTACCGTTCTCTTTCCTTCTCCACTACAGCTGCTGACGACGCTCTACCTGAACTGAATCAGACTGTGCACAGTGCAGTGACCCTGGAACAGGCATTAGGAGCACTGCTGTAGATTGATGGCTACAACAGAAAGCCTTTCAGTCTGTTCAAGTATTTATATTTATAATGATTCACTGCATGAGTGTAACTGATTAGCGTAAATCCGGTACATCAGTATGTGATGAAGCAGTGATATCAGTCACTTACCAATATTCTGCATCTTTAAAACAGTGCATAAAGCAATGTTCCTGTGAAAACCACAGCTGGAGACAATCTCACAATCATCTCACTCCAAATCAGCCAAGACATGTTTAGCTTCCTTGACTTGAGAGCAGCATTAATCCACAAACATACTGGAGGCTTCTGAGAGTTCCTAGTACTCAAAACTACCAAAGAGTAAAATGCAGAACTGTATGCATACCGTCCAACTCTGAGTACTGTAAATATCCAAGTACACACAAGTACACACACACAAAGTAAAGTATAGAAATGCAACACTCTCTGGGCCCTATTTTACAACTTGTGCAAGGCACGTTGTGATGCTCATTGCTATCTTACACCCTGCCAACAGTCAATTTTCACACCTTCCACCTGCGTTGTTTAAACAGCAACGCTGCTTGCGAATATATCTACGCCGATGGGTGTGGTGGTCTCCAAATGTAGTGTGTTCATGTACACTGACTGAAACAACCTAGGCAGATGCCAACAGTCAGACTGAATTGTCAACACAGGTGCATGCCAAACGCGAGTACACCCCTGCTTTGTGCCATTGAAATAGCAATCCGCCAAAGTAGGAGCGCACCAGGCTCTTACCAGGCTCTTAAAGGGAATGGCAAATGACATGCTGATTGGTTTATTGCACGTTATGCCCAAAATACACCCTAAATCAAGCTGCATGGTGTGTGATTGACAGCTCGGCAAAAGCCAATCGCAAAAATGGGGCCCTCTATGTGTATTCATTAACAGGTGAAGAAATATTAAAATATAATGTTGCTATGAGTACAATGTTTTTTTTTTTACAGACAGAAAGATAGCTCGCTGGACAGAGAGGTCGAGAAAGAAAGAGGTGAAGGATAGAAAGAGAAAAAGAGAGAGAGAGTGCAAGAGCGTGTGTGCAAGAGAAAGAGAGTTAAATCCACTCTCGCAGCCCCATTGACACAGACACAAAGCAATTACTCTGAAACATTTCACTCTGACTGCTCCTCTTCACAAAGCACTTAGACGGACACATGCGCCCCTCTATTCACAAAGCACTCACACACATCCACACACACACCTACACACACACAGACATGCAGACATGTACACTGAATATATAAGTACACTTTCACACAAACATGCGTCTCTAAAGGCAACAGCAATCCATCCAAAAAAACTTCATTCTGAAGAGTGGTATTTTTAGAATCATCAGGGCCCCTCTAACACACACACACACACACATCCCCCAAACTCCCACTAGCACAAATGCACTCACGTACCCTGACATACAAATAAGCTCAACCCAGACGCAACTGCATGCAAACGCATCCCTAATATGTGCAACTCAGTCAGTCAGAAAGAAAGCCTGCACTACTTCCCCCTAAAGCATTTACCTGCACGGTGCTAATGGATTTCATTTTACCCGCACATTTACACACACACACACACACTCCTCTAACAAGGTTAGCGCTTTACCCTTAAAAGTCAGCTATTGACAGTTACAGCATGCTGCAATTTTATATGAGTACTCCCAACTCCCACCTCCCTGAAAACCAGCAGGAAGTGTGATTTCTAAACGTTCCAAATTTGTGTTTGTGAGCAGAAGAGGAGATACAGCATATTTCAGTTTGACGAAAAGTTATTTTTTTTTATTTTGTGGTCTAAAAAATGTAAAACACTCTTTTCATTTAGTTTTTTACATTGAAACAAATGGAAAAACGTTGGAAGACTCGCACTTGTTAATACAGAACACAAACTGAATGTAAATCGGTGATGTAACTGTACGGTTCAGTGCGTTCAATAGTAAGGAGAATACACAGTACGCTGTCAGCTACAGACCAAGAAACCAACTTTCACAAGTGTGAGTTCCATCCAGAAGCCTTAAGCTTTAAGCTGTTGGCATGTGAAGCTGTTGGAATCTGAATTTGCATGGTAATGTGGGAATTATAGGTATTTAGTGTATTTCCGAGCATAGACTGGGATTTATGTCGCAGCTGGTAGACCTGTACGACTGTACACTACCATACACCTGCAAATTCAGCTACTTCCTTCACACCATGGCCTTTGGCACGCCCAAATGCAACTACTCCTTTTTGCCAATCATTAACATCTGCTTTCCAATTTTCCAAACATTAAACGAGGCGTTCACTGCACTGTACCACCTCTTCTCAGTCTGTGATTCCCGTTGCACACCCCGCAGGTATTTATACCCCAATCAACCAATCAATGCAGAGCCTTCTGCAGGAGCCTGAGTTTAAAACCCCCTTAAACGCGCAAGGTGGATAACTTTTTGTTTGGTGAGTTTATAACAATCATAAAATATCTTGAGATGGGTGCTTTTAGGTGCTTTATTCTACATTATTTTAAGGAATCTGTGAATAAGAAACAAATAAAATGGTACATGATATTGTAATTATTTATATATTCATGTTTACGTTGTCAACTAACCAGATGCTTGATCTAACCAAACCATAAACAGCAACAAGAAGGCAGAAACAGGCACACACACACACACAGGTATATCCTTATCATTTTTTCATATTTTTATATTTTTCATATACTGTCTAATCTGTTATAATACATTGGGTATTTATTTGCAAAAATGTGCCATTAAAATGTTATATTATACTACATTATCAAACTTTAAGAAAGTTTACAGGGAGATCATCACACTTACAATGAAAGACATCAGTGGAGCAGCACAGCTAGTGTATAACATTAACTCTGGTAGGGAAAGAATGACAGCGGTTAACTCACCTCAGCTTCTCTTTTACAGTCATGTAACCCTTATGGGTCATAGAAAAGTCACAGCTGTGAACATAACAGCATCATTGTGATCCCAAAGTGCGTTATTTCATGCTTTGAACCCGCTGCCACGAAGCTGCAGCACACTAAACTGAACTGCTGCATTGTGAATGAGAGCGGCTGACTGTAAATCCCGCCCACAGAGAACACTGATAGGTCAAAGAGAGTACGAAGAGAGACCAATCAGGATACTCTCTGTGTGTCACTCTCCCTCTTGCTACATCTGTCACTCACTCACTCGTTCTCAAAACGTGTGTGAGCAAATCCGATATACAGAATTATGTGAGAAGTACGCAAGAGGTGGGATGTCTATAAAAGGAGAGCGCAGAAGAGTGACAACTCCAAACGTGTGAAAGCTAGTGTTTATAATAAGGCAAAGCAAACTAAATACAGAGCAACAATAAGCAACAATAGGCCTGAGAGCCCCAGTTTATAGCAGAACACACTTACACACAATACATAAACACTGTGGCAATGGACCAGGCCACCCAGTACAACAAAGTCTGAGCCACCCTAGAGCTCCTACACGTTCTCCAACAACTACAACTACAACTGCCACATACAACTGAGCCACACTACTGTTGTGGACCAGACCCATATATGCCAGCGCAGCCTGGCCAGCAAATCAGTGATGGGTCGCAGCTGAACGCCAGCCAGAGAAACCCGCTCCCTGAGCCGCAAACAAGTGACTAGTCTAGGAGTGAAGCCTTCTGCTGCCTCGTTTTTCCTCTCTGTGCCTTTGGGGAAATTCTCAGCGGACTCCAAAGTGGAATCAGACCGACCGCTCCCTGAACCCTGGGCCGAGCCACCACTTTGCCCCCCGCCTTCATCTGACTTCCTCCAAGCCACACAGAGGCCGAAGACTCTTTTCGCACTAACAAAAAAAATCGCACCTTGTTCGATGGGAACTTCTGGCTCCATATGTGTGTGTGTGTGTGTGTGTGTGTGTGTCCAAACAACATCAAGCACCATCAAATGCAGTAACACAATATACTACCTCTGTGTTTGCTGTCAGGAAAAAGGACAGGAGAGACACACTTTCTCTCTCTCTCTCTCTCTCTCACACACACACACACACACACACAAACACCTACTGAGTCTCAGAAGACCAAACAATCACTCAGCAGTCTCTCTCGCGCTCTCTCTCTCTCTCTCTCTTCCGCCCCGCTCTCATCATATCTATCGTTCTCCTTTGCTCTCCACCTGCTGCATCTCTCTGTCTCTGTTCATCCACACCCCTTCATCTGTTTCACATGTTCTCTTGGATTTTCCTGCATACCCTCACAGCTGTAAAAGCTCATATTCCCAAAATGCAAACTATATAGGAGTTGGAAAAGGCTCTTAACTTCTGTAGCTCCACACAGTATGGAGGGCAGCTTGGGTTTTCAAACCCGAGTGCAAAAGATACCAAGACGTAGTGCTGGATGACATGCTGTCTACACCAGTATACTGGAACTGGAGTTACACAACAGTATTGATTTCTAGTTGCTGTGGTATGAATAGCACATATTATATCCGTTATTACATTCTGTTCCAGACAACTGCACTAGCCCTGTAGCCCCATCAATAAAAATACCATTTGGGTTCCCTTTGGGGTCATCTTTGAGAACAAAGTGCTCCTATTAAAACAAGCTGTGTCTGGTTTGTGCAGGGTTCTGTTAGTGTAATGCCAGTAAGGATCAAGCCAGGTTAACTTTAATAATAGGAAGTAAAAAGGCCAATATCCTACAGTTTTGCTTACATATTTCCTCAAAGGTCCAATTATGACATTAGTGTGGTTCTAACCACCAAAGCAGTCCTATTACATTTTTAATAATTCAATTTATAATTCATTTTTAATTCATTTGACCGCTTCCTTACATGCCTTAGACATAATCAGCCCTTTGTAGTCTACTGTTCCTGTAAAAGTGATCCAGCAATCAGCCAACCCATTAAAACCACTGACAGATGAAACCTTATCTGTATCTTGTAACAATACAAAAACATTGTAGCTCTATTTCTACCGTTTCTGACTTTGAAATAAAATATCTGGCTGTTGTTCTCTATGATGTTTTAAAATTGACCAATAGAAATGCTCCAAAATTGCATGGAATAAAATCCTTTTACATTGACTTCCATTGAAAGTTAAGAACATTTTTGGCCTACTCCTGTAAAGTTGCTGTAAAGGTTTTTGCATGACAGTGACAATGTGAGGCAGCTAGTGAACAGTCTGTTCTTGAGGTGATATGTTGAGAGCTGAAATCATGGCTAATGCGTAAGAATCTGAACTACTCTGATATGAGCCAGATTTGTGATGGCTAGACGAATGGGTCAGATCATCCCCAGAACATCAGTCAGGTCTTTTGGGTTTTGGAGTGGTATGGATGGGGCTGTACCTACTAAAAGTGGTCCAAGAAAGGACAACCGGTGAACTGGTGACAGTGTAATGGGCACCTAAGGCCATCATCAAACTATCATTTATTCAAAATCCACCAGAAAAAATTCAGTTCTCAGGGGCATCAACCCTTTAAATAACATCAGATACTGTGATATATTGTGATATTGAATGTTATCAGCATCTCCCAGCACCGGTTAAAGCTTTCTTCTGACATCCCTCTTCCTTCCGCCCCTCCCCTTTCTTTCTCTTCAGCCCCCCTCCCCACTCCTCCGCTGGTTCACTCTTCCTCTATATGCTCACTTTGTTTCTCTCCCCCTCTACCTGTCCCCCGCGTCCCTGTGGCGTGTGTGTTTTGTAATGTATTCTCTCTCCCTCATTCAGGGGATGTTTAATTCATCAAAGTCCTGGCTCCCCCCACAGGCTAAACACCCTCCCCCCGCTTCTCTCACACATGGTACGACCCTCAGGGGAACCCCCATCTGCCCCCACCTTCATCCTTCCTCCTTCTCGCTCTCTCTCTATAGACTATATCACTCTCTCTCTCCTTTCTGCACTCTTTCCTCTTTTCACCCCTCCTCCGCATATCATTTCCATCTCTCAGTCTCCGTCCCTCCTTTAACGTCTTTTCCTCTTTTTCTTTGTCCCGTTTCTTTCATCCACATTGTCTCTCTCTCTCTCTCTCTCTCTCTCTCTCTCTCTCTCTTATATTTATTGATAAAATGAAGCAGTTCTGATTCTAAAATCTGATTGGCTGAGCTGTTTCTAAAGCCCTTGTAAAACACTTTACATCTACACACACAAATGATTGCACACAACACCTGAATTCTGCATTAAATAATCAGTTAAATTATTTTTCAGATGATCATAAAATAATCTTTGACCTTTGTAAGACTTTAATTCATATTTGTAATTGTTTACTGTTTATATTCATATATTCAGCCCACTTGCTTACGTATCAATTTCACCAAGACAAATTTTTCATCCATGCAAGTGTACTTGGCCTCTCTCTCCTTCTCTCTCGCTCTCATTAATTCCTGGCTCTGACCCTATTCCCCCTCCTCTAGAACACCTTCTCAGTCCACACCCTCTCTATTTTTATTACTTCTCCTTTCATTAGCTGGTTTTGGTTCTCTTCCTCCTCCTCCTCCTCTTTCCTTCTCCCTGTGCGCACCATCTCTCTGTCCCCTTTTTAATCCACTCCACTCCTCTGTGTTTTGCATCCCTCCAGGAAGCTGTGTTTCTTATATTTTCCCCCACTCCGTGTTCCTGTATCTTGCTGAGTGAATGTTTTCCCCCCCAAGGCCGTCTGGGAGCAACGTGCCACGCAACTTTATTGCTTTTCAAATAATACAATTTCCCCAATAATCCGCTTTTCAAAATGAGAATTAATATTACAGGTGTGTTTCAGAGGTGCCTGATAATATTGGATTTATTAAAGAAGTTACATATGATATCATCACTGTGCCAAGAACAGGGCAATGCTGTACATAGAGAGTATGTGTATAGTGTATGTATAATGTGTGTATAGTTAAGTAATAATATATATTGTTATACATACATATACACAAGTTAATGTACAGCATATATTCTTTATTTCTATTTTGTAAATATCTGTGTTTCTACTCTCGGAGGGACTGTGCACCTGGTTTTTCACTCACCTTTACACCTGTGTAATGGGATTTGATTTGAAAACCTCATAACAGCACATTTCTCATGTTAATTGTTTTTAAATCATATGAAAACGGAGGACGTTGGATATTTATATTAAGTGGACGTCTCACAATTACTGGAGTCAAGCAGTGCAAAAGTGAACCCTGTTATTTTATGTGTGTATTCTGTTATGTTATTTTGTAAATCACATAAACAGATATGGAATATTATGAAGAAAGAAAGTATTATTGTTCTGTTACGGTTAGACAGAACTGTTAAGGTTATTTTCTTTCAAGTTAGATAAAAAGATTAACATATTTTAATCAGGGTAAGATCATTTTTTTAGAGGTTTAATTAGGGTTAGACATAAATGGAAGATATTTTTAATTAGGGTGACATTTTTTTTTTTTAACTGTAACTGACAAACATATAGCATATATATATAGTTTAATACTGCAAGGCCTCATTCAGCACAATGTGACTGAAGCCAGAGTGAGCAGAAGAGTGTGATCACAGAGGCTCAGCCATTCATTCACAAGAAATTTAACTCGTATTATCAGCTACAGTGGCTGAATCTGGAAGACTGATCTGTGTTACTTGGGTAATCTTTCACTGAGCTCCTTTAAAGACTTGACAGCGCCTGCTGCTTCACCAGAGGAGCCAAGAAAACACAGGGCATGTTCCTGATCCTCCATGAGGCTTAATCTTCATCCGTGTTCAGAGATGTAATTCCACCAGGAGTCTGTTAATGTATCATCTGACCATGCTGCCAGGGTCAGACACATCTTAGCTGACCATCACTTCAGGAGCTCACCAACTTCTTTGAAGCAGGCTATCGCTTCCCATCAGGAGCATAAAAAGCTGTATGGAGGCATGGGTCAGGGTGAGGAGGAAGGGTAAACTTAAAGCAAAGCTAGCTTCAGACGTTACTGTTAGCCTTACAACCAGCTGCTGGACCGGGGTGATCATGGCGAGATATGCTAAGGTTTCAAGATGTTACATTGACGAAAACTGGGGAAGTGAAATTTTGGAGTAAAACTGAGGAATTCAAGATTTTTGCCAGATCTGATGTGAGTACCTTAATGATGAGAATCAGCCAATCCGATCTTTGCATTCATGCACAAATGCAGCCATGTAATGTAGGTAAGGTATGATGCTAATTACTACTGAGGCAAAATCATTTTAGTGGACCGCCAATGCAGTGCCTTGCAAAATGATTACCCCGTCCCCTGTTGATACACCATATGTCCAAATGTTGGTGGACTCCCCTTCTAATGAATGCATTGAACTACTTTAGATTGTACCCATTTCTGAAACAGATGTGCAGATGCACACACACAGCTTGTCTAGTTCCTGTAAAAAAAGTATTAGCAAATGAATAGAACTCTCTGGGCCTAAACATGGCATTATGCCTAAAGGCAGACGTGGGCTAGAGGGTATAAAGCCCCCTCTGCATTGAACTGTGGGGAAGTGAACCCATGTTCTCCGGAATGATCTAATACTCATCCAATACCTTAGGAATGAGTAGGGGAGTTGGTGATGAGGTGGGGTGGTGATCATCCAACATCATGTCCTTACTAATGTTCTTGTTCTTGTCGCTGATTGCAATTAAATCCTCACAGCAATGCTCCGGGTTGCTATTAGGAAGCTTAGCAGGACAAACTCTTTTTTGATAGCCTCGATTTCAGTCAATGAAATGAGCAAGTGTCCCAATACTTTTGTCCATATAGTGTATTTTAAATGTATAGTGTATGTTGAATTTTGTTTGTCAGAATGTAGAAGCAATAAGGTGAGAGAGCTTTGTGTTGCCTCACGTTGGAGGGCTAGGGTTAGCTTTTAGCCTAGCATGGATACACAGGTGCTTTCACTGCTGTAACCAAGTTTCAGTTACCCTTCCACAAACACTGGCATGAAAAGCTACTGTCATGAGGCCTGGCTCAGTTTTATATATATATATATATATATATATATATATATATAGAGAGAGAGAGAGAGAGAGAGTTTATAATAAAGAGACAACAGTGTTTGATGTATCAGTTCCATGTACAGAACCCCATTGCTCAACTACACCAAGGTAAATATCATTTTCCATTCTAGGGCTCCTTTAATGGCAGTAAATCACAGTAATGTACACTATATAGACAAAAGTGATGAGACACACCTCTTAATCATTGAATTCATTCAGTCCTATTGATACAGGTGTGTACAATCAAGCACCTAGCCATGCAGTCTGCCTTTCCATGCATTAGTGAAAGAGTGGGTGGTCCTAAAGAGCTTGCTGAATTCCAGCATGATACTGTAATAGGAAGCCACCATAGGATCAAGTCAGTTGATGAAATGTCTTCCCTCCTAGATATCCCACCATCAACCATGAGTGAAATTGTTGAAAAGTGGAAGCGTTTAAGAACCACAGTAACTCAGACATGAAGTGGCAGCAGACCAGGTAAAGTCTAAGACCAGGTAAACAGAGCGGGTCGGGCCAAGTGCTGAGGGTCATAGTGCAGAAAAGTCACCAACGCTCTGCGGACTCAATAACTGCTGAGCTCCAAAACCTGCTGTTTGAGCTGAAAAGGTGGATCAACTCCATCTCAAGGCCCATGGGTTAAGAATGGGATGTCATAAAAACTCTCTTGGTTCTGTAGGTGTAATGTGTAGGCATCCCAATACTTTCGCCCATACAGTGTATGTTTTATTGTGGCTTGAAAAGGAAAAAAATCACTGGTTTGTTACTTTTGGTCTTTGGTGTGACAGTGTGGACATGTAAAGGTATGACTGGTATGTTGCAAGAATTTATTCTGGTTGTGCTTAGGCTGCTGCAGATAACTTTATCTTCTCCTCTGCAGCTGTTATGCTCCTCAAGCTTCCTCCTCATCCTCATTATCATTCCCTCTCTCTCTCATCCTGTCTCTCTCTCTCTCGTTCTCTCTGCTGTACCACAGGGTGCATCACAGGAAGAATTGGTTGGAGTGCTTCAGGCAGGCCCAACTACTAAAAGTTGTATTTTCCCTACAGGCTGCACACTCACACAGTACACCCCCGCAGATACACATACACACACACACACACACACACACACACACACACACACACATGCTCACATGCTCTCTCACACTCTCTCACCTGTGTAATCTTCTCTACAGATGCAGGTGTATCCTCCCTCCCTGCGCGCACACACGCCTCCATTCAGGCATGGATTAGAGTAGCACAGATTAATCTCGATCTCGCAGTAATCCCCGGTGAAGCCGGGCGGGCAGCGGCAGCGAAGGCCGGCGATTGGGTGGATGGGCCGGAAGAGCATGGAGGGGGAGGAGATAAAGGGGGCGGAGCTGTTGAAGCGCAGGACGCTGATGCACTTCATGTAGTTCTGACAGGGCTCACGCAAACACACGTTGTCATCAAACGGCAGCACCTGCACAGGGTAAAACACAGCAGTTAGGAGAGTGAGTGTGTTTGTGTGTGTGTGTGTGTGTGTGTGTGTTTGTGTGCTTGTGTGTGTGTGTGTGTGTCAAACACACTAAGCTGCTAAACAGAACTCCTCATCTCTGGGTGGCCTGGATGATGAGTAGCATGGGCGTCAGTTCTATTTTTATTAATTTTAAAATTGTACCTCTAAGATGCTTCAGATGGACAGAAGAACAACTTTTGGTTCTTTAAAAGGTTCTTTACACACACACATCTACATTACAAATATGGTCTCTTCGTGGAACCAAAGTGGTCCTTCTAAGGCATTCCTCGAAACACCATCTGAAGCACCTTTATTTTTAATGTTGAGAAGATGTAGTGGCTGACTTTATGCATCTTGGTTGTAGCACTGCCTGAAAAGAGAAATAGTAGCTACACTATATGTCCAAATATTTGTGGACACCCCTTCTAATGAAAGCATTCAGCTATTTTAAGTTGCACCCATTGCTGACACAGATGTGCTAATGCACAAGCACAGCTTGTCTAGTCCCAGTAGATAAGTACTGCCAGAACAGAATAGGACTCTCTGGAACAGATAATCATCACCCTACTGGCACCACGTCTAATGCCAGGCTAGAGGGGTAAAAAGCCCCCCCAGCATTGAGCTGTGGAGTAGTGTGGAGAGTGTATTCTCTGGAGTGATGGTGCTCTATCTAGTACTTTTGGGATGAGCTGGGGAGTTGGGGACAATCTGGGGTGGTGCTCATCCAACATCCTGACCGCGCTAATGCTCCTGTCACTGAATGCAATCACAGCAGTCCTCACAACAATGCTTTGTCTTGTCTTGCATCTTGTGTGTGTGTGTGTGTGTGTGTTACCTGCATCTGAGCGAGCATGTTAAGTCTGGGTCTGTTGAGGTAAAGCTGCTCCTCCAGCGCTTCTGAGGGAAAGAAGTGTCCCCCCGGCAGCACCGCTGAGAAGCTGACGTTCAGCACTCGCTCAGTCTCTGCATCCGGCTGAATATTAAAAACAAACACGTCGTCCGGGGCAACCGACAACACGGAGGACACGCCCTCTAGGAAGTGAGTCAGCAGCGGGGACAGGAAGTACTCCTGGGACATGTTCTGGAGCCGCACAGTCACACTGCTGCTCAGCATGTCCTCGGTGATGATCAACACTCGCAACACACACTGTGCACTGATGCTGTGAACTCCGTCTGAGAAATGAGGATCACAGAGAGAAAGAGAAGGAAGGGAGGGGTGTTATAACAGCAACATTAACCCTTAAATCCCAAGCTACAAAAAGAGGCTACACCCCTTTTACCCCCCATTCATCTACTTTAAGTTGCACCCATTGCTGACACAGATGTGCAAATGCATACGCATACACAACTTGTGTAGTTAGCTAGTTCCTGTAGAGAAGTACTGCCAATAGAATTGGCACTATGCCTAATGCCAGGAGTGAGCTAGAGTGGTATAAAGCCCCAGCATTGAGCTGTGGAGTAATAGAACTGTGTTCTCTGGAATGATGGTGCTCCATCCAGTATTACTGGGATGAATGATCATCCAACATCCAGACTTTACTAAAACTCGTGTCACTAAATTCCTGGACAGTAGAGACAATCACTCCAGAGTGTTTAAATGTACACTTTTGCAGTTAAACTTAACATTAACCAAGAGATATAACATATGACATATGGTGAGTATTAGAACCACTCGCCTTATATATCAACTTATACAACTTTAAAATTCTATAAACTTTAAATATGCATACCTAAAACCGGTATCTCGCTTCAACCCTAACCACTATACACTCACATTACACATGAAGTGATTAAACTGCAGTGTTTTAAAGGATCTGGAAGCTGACTGGTCAGGGAGGTCTGTCAGACTGGGTTTTACCATATTAACCACACCCTGAAATGGTTATTTTTTAGAAAGTCACTGGTAAACTAAACAAACCAGTTCTGAAAGTCCCATTATTTCACCTGTC